>NC_083612.1:17630200-17665200 GCF_963584025.1 Labrus mixtus | reverse complement strand
CCAGCTGGAGTTTGACAGTAAAGCTCTGCGTCTATTACCTCTACCCAGAAACAGGATGTAACAGGTGCTGCCACAAGTCTACTCTCTAGTTGAGAACCAAGATGCTAAACTAATCTGAAATGTTGTCAGGAAGTAAGTGTGTGTTTGTTTTGGTGGTAGTTAGGTAGGTAGGTTATACTGACCTGGCTTCTTTGTAGAGCAGCAACACTTCCTCTTTAAGCAACTGGTCTCTGTTTCGCTCTCTCCCGTCTGTCTTCTCCTCGAACCTCTGCGTGCGTTTCACACTCACTCCACATTGAACAGTAAAATAAGCTGCGGGTTAACATGTCTTTTATACCCTTGCATGAGTCATGTGAAATCCCCTTTCTAACAGAATGACTATTAAATAGAAAAAGAAAATCATTGCAACAAATTTGCAGTAAGATGCCTTTTTATCTGGTATGTAAATGCAGCCTACAGAAGAGATCAGATTCATAGCTGGAATTTAAAAAAAAAATGTTTTTGCCAGTTGTGTCAAACTGTGATGGTTGATATGAGGACGAAGGCACTTGGAGACCATGAATTTTAATTTGGCGACATGTTAAAATATGTCAAAAGAATGTGTCAGAGATTTCACAGGAAAATAGATTAAATATAGGTCTGTCTCTGAGCAGCAGGTGCAAGATCAGAGCCCTCTCCTCTTCAAACACATATTAAAGGACTTTTAATGTGATATTCAGAGGGATTTATTAAAGCAGAAGATCACAAAAGACAAAAATGGATATTAGCCACAGCCATTGTACTTAGTGAATAAAGGGAATTTTTATGATAACTCAAAATTGGATACCTTTTGATGGCTTGGTATGACGTCTTTCACAGCTTTCCTTTTATTTTATGGATAACGAAAAGGTGACCTCAACACACTTTCCTCACTTTACCTTTAGAAGATTGAAGCAGTGTCCTCAATCCATATAAGGCCACCTTCCTACTCCTACACATCATATACATACTTATCATCACAATGCATTGTTTAAGTATTAAATCAAAAATGATCTATAGGAAATAGAAACTTTTTAAGGCTTTTTATTAGAGACAGGGCAGTTGATAAAATCAGAAACCAGGAGAGAGAGCGTGGGGAATGACAGGTCGGATTCAAACCTGGGCCGCCCGCTTGGAGGGCCCATGAGCCCGTTCACTGGAGCCCCCATACAGCAGCTTTTGAGTATATCTGTATGATAATCTTCACAAATATGATTGACATTCCCAAAGTTCAATATTGATTTTTTAGCTACTTCTTAAAAGATCTTTTATGAACTATCGCCACTAACAACCATCTATTTTAGCTTTTATCAGCCCCTCTGTTTCATTTATACATTGTGGGAAAATGGTATCCATCAGCAGATGATCCCAAAATGTTGAAGTTCAGCCCACATACTATCTGGCTTGAGAGCACGTTACCCATTCACTTCGGCTGCATCTAGTGTGAATTTGGTGGTGTTTCATAAACGTCAAAATCATGTTTGCAGCTCTTTGAGGCTGAACTCAAAAACTCACAGCTGTTTGAGCTAATTGCTAACAGCAGTGTGCACATATGCTGATGTTTAACAGGGGGAAGGCTTTTAATTTTGCTCTTAGCATGCTAACATAAGCACTGATAACAAAATTGAGCTACGAATAGATGGGGGACATAGTTGTTTTAATTAAACTCAAACAAGAGAAAGCATCATCTTTGTTTTATACAGTATATATAAGACTTATAAGACATGTTGGATGGTATTCCTTTGTGCACTGATTACATCATCATTACATTACAGCCTGATAAGGTAAATTGCCTGTGATCTTGGAAAAAGACATTTTGACTCGACCCACAAAGATGAACCCCAAGTGTACATTTTCAGAACATTCCTAAAGTTGGGATTCATCATCGTGGAAGCATATGAGTGCATACCAAATTTACCGAAAATCTATGCTGCCCTACAAAGGCAAAAGGCAGTAACTTAAATTTTTTCAAAAATGAGTTTTTGTCATTTTTGGAACATTACAGATGTGCTTTATTATGTGGACAAATATCTTGAGTCAATTGTGTTGTTCTTTTAAGAAAATAGTAGGTTGTATTTGCCTTAACTTCCAAAAGCCCTCGAGGCAGAGTCCAGTAACTTCACTCATCAGGGTCTTTGTTTTTGTACTGCAGCATTCAGGAATGCTCAAACTGAGTTAAGGTCTTCTGTCTTTGTTTTACTGCAGATCAAAGTTAAGTTACTGTTTTACTGTAGTGGAGTAAAGGTGATATGCCTTTGTTTTAATATCTGTCATCAAGCACTTCTGACACACACAGTAGCTTGACTAAAGTGTAGCAAAGAAATAGTGTTGGTCGTGTTATTTTAACCATGCAACCAAGTGAAATACAGTATCAAATAGAAGTTAAGAAGTTACTGCCTTTTGCCTTGGCATGACCCCTTATTATTGTACAGGAAATGCAAAGGCAGAGTACCTTTACTTCCAAATAAGGGCCAAAGGTCATGTTTGAGCTAAAGATTTTTATGTACATTAATAACCTGATTAAAAAGACAAAGAATTGCCACATTTCCAATATTCTGCCTGCAACTCATTTGGCTGGACAACAAAAAACTTTAAAGTCATTTTTCTCAGTTCTACACTCTGGAGACTTAAGGTCTTTTGCCTTTGTAGGGCAGTATGACAGAAAAAGATGTCAACCATAATCAGTTTTTTTTTTGGAGCAGATACAGTTTGTCTTTGGATCAGGCTTTTACCACAAAGTGTTGAGACCTTTGACATACATTTTATTGGAGTTTATTGTATATCTCTGATAATTCAAATGAAGTCACCTTGTTGTTAAAAGTATATACTTTTTAATTTTCCTATTGATAACTTTACTCTTTTTTTTTATATCAAGCCACCTGTGAAATCACTGAGCAGTATGACTGTGCAGGGTTATGAAATGAATGGATTTCTGTTTGACAGTTAAGGGAGTGTCACCTGTGGGGATTTTACAACAGACCCCTTTCCTCTAAATGACTGAGATCCAGAAATCTATCCCCGTTACATATATCAGATGCCGCATGTAAACTGGCCTAGAATGTTGCTGCACGCAATGTCTGCTTGTGGTGAGTCGATAACTAAGTCATAGTGATTTGTTTCTGAGAAGACAAGGTGCCTCCCCATTCATTCTCATTACCTTTCCCAATACCCCCCTCCCTCCTCCCCCTTGACTCTTTACTCCATCACTGAGGATGGCACTGTCACTGGCTCTGCCAAACCCTTTTCTTATACACATTCAGTGTACTGGTGCTAAGTATTTTGCATTCCTGTAAATGTGTTCAAGAAGAAACTCACTGAAACAAGTCTGTAGTTAAAGGGAAAAGGTTGAAAGTACATGAGGAGGCGGGGGAAGAAGCAGAGACGCAGCAGGGAGACCCCCCCCCCACCCCCCTCCCCCTGCTCTCATGAACTGGAAATCCACAATGTGTGACATGCCAGCTGAAAGACAAACCTCCCTTCAGTCTGTCTGTCTTACTGCCTGTCGCAGATTACACATTGAGTAAGCTGCTCTCAAAAGTTTCCCTTTCTCATTTTACAACAGAAACAGAAAACTTAACATCTAATGAGAGGGAAAGTGTGTGGCTGTAACCCCAGAAAGAAACTGACCTCATATTTCAGTGTTAAGAGGAAACCAAATCATTATCTTATTCAACTGGAGAGATGAAATATAAAGAATTGGTTGAGAAAAGAGAAGAGCTTTACCATTATCACCTTCACTCATAACATCACTACTTTCATTTCTTTTATGACCGACTGTCAGGGAGAAAACCAGAAATGCCAGCCACTCTGAAAGTTTGTTCATGAGAACAAAATGATCCTATGAGTTGCATTTGTCCTGCAAAAGAGAAAACAAACATACTTTCTTTTTCTGTCTGTCTGTTTGTACTGCACAGAGATCTGTTACAATGTTTCCATGTGGGCAACCTTGCCGTCACACTTTACTCTGCTCTTCCTGTCATATGTGGGGTATGCACGAGAGGCCCGACAGACAAACAGCTGATATCATCTGAAGATATTTCCATCAACCTGTCACCCTGAGGTCTCTTAGTCCCCACAGTGTGGAACACATAGTATTTTAACTCTTTATAAGACATATAGATTATTTGCATGCCATCACCAATTCATTACCATTACTGCTTATGGTTATTTCTTACCATAAGCAAGTGTTGTTTGATCAAAAATAAGTATTACATAATCTGTATCTAGATCTAAAATGTAGTTCACAAAAGGGCAACAAAGCCAAAAAGTTGTGGTTCATTCCAGCTCTTTGACATATGAGAGGCTGATTTCCCCGATAAAAACCTCTGCATCTAAAATTAGCAGCTTTAAAAGGAAGTGTGGGTGAGCATCAGAGGTGGAAAGACCAACACTGGTTATGATTCAATTCCAAAAACTACTTTGAATATATGCACGCCTTTCAATAAAGTTTTTCTAGTCCATCCATAAAAAGTCATGTTATTGATGTTAGATCTATATGAACTCAATTTCCCCCACTGTCTCCAAACAAAAACTCAAAAGGAGTCTTTGTTTCTATTTTATTTTTGTCTTTGTTGAATGTAGGTTTGAAATCACACAAAACTCTCCCAAACACCTCAATCTGAGAAGATCTGTCTCCAGAAAGAATTCACAAAGCTCTACAAACAATAATTTAACATAAAAAATAACATTTTAAATAACCTCAATATTAAGGACAAATGATTGATAGGTCAATCAAAATATGAATAGGTTAAAAAAGTAGATAAATAATTTAAGTCTTTAAATTATCATGGCACTAAGTTTGACTCTTTGTTGACTCATAATAATCGTGTGGTTCATCAAAATAGATTTTTGGCAGTTTATTTTACTTTACACGAAACCATTTGTATCATATTTGCTACGCAAGTTTCTGAGACCTCTGTCTTATCAACATGATCAAAACTTTCCTTACAAACCTGTTGTATATGACCTGATACATGTATTCTGCTCCCTAGAGGATTTACATTCTACTGCAGGCAGTGGAAGGGATTTTTTTTTTTTTGACCTTTTCAAAACGGCCGTCATACTAACATCCACGCACTTTCAGCAGGAAAATCTTTGCTAATTTTCAAGAAGTTACAGTAAGAATAACATTTTTATTGTTACTCATTCTGTAATATGAGTATATTCTGTATTAAAACAATGCATCATTACTTAATAATTAATTGTTCATATTACAGTTAAATCGTGTTAAAAATGTGTGTATCACCTGATACTGCAGGTATATAAGGTGCTTTATCCTTGAACGGTCATTTTACATTTTTGTAATGTAATCCACATCATGCCTACCACTATACAAACACACACTATTTTGATGATTTAATAAATCTAATTAATGACTGAAATGCCATTTTAAAATACATTTTGGGTATTTTCACAATAACAATTCCTCTGAAATCATAATCGCTATTCTATATTGACCAATTTGTTATGTGTGTGCCCGATGTATCAAATGTGATACAAAAAAAATATCATAAACAACATGATATGGCAAAAAAAAAAAGAATTTTCTGGTTATTTTTTGACATGTCAGGCTTTACAGGGTTAAGCAATAAATCCTTCAAAGCTGCTCATGTTTGAAATCACATTAAGTAAATAAATAACATTAGATTTCATCCTTCTCACCAAATGAGCAGCACTGCACTCTACTGGTGGTGATTATATATTACATCATCAGGTCGTCATTATTAAAAAGCCTATGAATGGAGAGGCTCTAAATCATAACACAAAAGTCAGCTGTCATAAAAGCAAACTCTGCAAATTAAGTTTACGTTTTATTAATTGTTTCAATGTTGCAGAATAAATCTGATGCTTTCAAGTCATTTCTAATACCACAGAAATGTGATCATCTGCTAATTGTTAAGGCCATATATGTTTATTCCTCTGTATACACAGTTTGCCCTTGTTATGAAACACTAATAATGCATCATTAAGGCTCATTGTTACACTGGGTGACACATTCCTTCATTCAAAAAAACATGGACACTGTAGTTTATTTAAAGTCAGTGCCAAATTAACAAACTAAATCTTAAAAACTTAATAGCTTGTAATTTTTCTTTTTCTTCTTTCAGCCAATGAAATATTTTCTCTGTTTTGTGTCTCAGCTGTTGAAAACTTAAGAGCAATGAAAATATTCATTGTGACCAGTATATATTTGGGCAACTGTGGCACAGCGGGTTGTCTGTCAATCATAGGTTCAAAGGTTGGCAGTTTGATCAAAGTGTCCTTGGGCAAGAAACTGAACCCCAAGCTCCTGAAGGCATAGCCATCAGTGTCAATGTTTGTACAGAAGGGCACTTTGCATGGCATCCTCTGCCATAAGTGTATGAATATTTGTGTGAAAGGATGAATTTGACATGTGGTGTTACAGAGCTTTGAATGGTTAGAAGACAAGAAAAGTGCTATAGAAGTACACATATACTATTCATCTCTTAAAAGTACTGTGAGGAGTTCATGCTGACCCTGCAGATCCTGCGGACTGGAGATTATTTCAAGTTTCCTGTTTCCTGAGTTACAGTGAGTGATGAGTTTAATAGTTAAAGGAAGTTGGAGGACATTTTTTGTATCACATACAGAGGACAGGATCAGGAAAGAGAGAGAGGACCCCAGAGTCCACAGGGCTTACAAATTTCAAAGCAAACTGAAAGTTTCTCATAGGAGCAGTTGAGATGAAGGGGCCATTGAGAGATGGACACTTGTAGTCATAATTTAATGTATTTTGAGGGTTTAATGTATGTACTGTATGTTTGTATGCATGTAAGTATGTATGCATGTATGTAAGTATGTATGTACTGTATATATGTAAGTATGTATGTATGTATGTATGTATGTACTGTATATATGTATGTATGTATGCATGTATGTAAGTATGTATGCATGTACTGTATATATGTATGTAAGTATGCATGTATGTAAGTATGTATGCATGTACTGTATATATGTATGTAAGTATGCATGTATATATGCATGTATGTATGTATGCATGTACTGTATATATGTATGTAAGTATGCATGTATGTATGTACTGTATATATGTAAGTATGTAAGTATGTATGTATGTATGTATGTAAGTATGTATGTATATATGCATGTATGTATGTATGCATGTACTGTATATATGTATGTAAGTATGCATGTATATATGTATGTAAGTATGTATGCATGTACTGTATATATGTATGTAAGTATGCATGTATATATGCATGTATGTATGTATGTATGTACTGTATATATGTATGTAAGTATGCATGTATGTAAGTATGTATGCATGTACTGTATATATGTATGTAAGTATGCATGTATATATGCATGTATGTATGTATGCATGTACTGTATATATGTATGTAAGTATGCATGTATGTATGTATGCATGTACTGTATATATGTATGTATGTATGCATGTATGTATGTATGCATGTACTGTATATATGTATGTAAGTATGTATGCATGTACTGTATATATGTATGTAAGTATGCATGTATATATGTATGTAAGTATGTATGCATGTACTGTATATATGTATGTAAGTATGCATGTATATATGTATGTAAGTATGTATGCATGTACTGTATATATGTATGTAAGTATGCATGTATGTATGCATGTACTGTATATATGTATGTAAGTATGTATGCATGTACTGTATATATGTATGTAAGTATGTATGCATGTACTGTATATATGTATGTAAGTATGCATGTATATATGTATGTAAGTATGTATGCATGTACTGTATATATGTATGTAAGTATGCATGTATATATGTATGTAAGTATCAATCAATCAATCAACTTTTATTTGTATAGCGTCAACTCATAACAAGTGTTATCTCGAGACACTTTACAAGAAGCAGGTAAAATACCTTACTCATTGTCTGTTAACATTACAAAAGAGCAGGTAAAAGACCTTACTCATTGTTATGTTACAAAAAGCAGGTAAAGGACCTTACTTATTGCTATGTTACAAAGATCCGGCCTATCCATCATGAGCACTTTAGCAAAGCAGCAAAAGTTACAGTGGTAAGAAAAAACTGCCTTATTAAAAGGCAGAAATCTTCGGCCGGATCCCCGGCTCATGACGAAACAGTCTTCACAGGCCTAGACTGCGCCGGGCTTGGAAAGGGATAGGGGGAGAGATGGGATAAGATGTATGCATGTACTGTATATATGTATGTAAGTATGCATGTATGTATGCATGTACTGTATATATGTATGTAAGTATGCATGTACTGTATATATGTATGTAAGTATGTATGCATGTACTGTATATATGTATGTAAGTATGTATGCATGTACTGTATATATGTATGTAAGTATGCATGTATATATGTATGTAAGTATGTATGCATGTACTGTATATATGTATGTAAGTATGCATGTATATATGTATGTAAGTATGTATGCATGTACTGTATATATGTATGTAAGTATGCATGTATGTATGTATGCATGTATGTAAGTATGTATGTAAGTATGCATGTATGTAAATATGTATGTATGTATGCATGTATGTAAGTATGTATGCATGTATTTAAGTATGTATGTACTGTATATATGTATGTATGCATGTATGTAAGTATGCATGTATGTAAGTATGTATGTATGTATGCATGTATGTAAGTATGTATGCATGTACTGTATATATGTATGTAAGTATGCATATACTGTATATAAGTATGTATGCATGTATGTATGTATGTATGTACTGTATATATGTATGCATGTATATATGTAAGTATGCATGTACTGTATATATGTATGTATGTATGCATGTACTGTATATATGTATGTAAGTATGCATATACTGTATATAAGTATGTATGCATGTATGTATGTATGCATGTACTGTATGTATGTACTGTATATATGTATGTATATATGTACTGTATATATGTATGTATGCATGCATATATGTATGTATGTATATATGCTCGTACTGTACAGTATGTATGTGTCAGATAAGGGAACATCTTTAATCACTTTGATCTCGCTATATTAACTCATACAGTGAAATCAATAAAAGCTATTTGGAATCAGAGGAAATGGCATCTCATTGGTTGAAATATGATTGAACTTTGTCTCTGTGGTTCACAGATAGGTTTATATAAAGGAGTGTGTGTGTCGAAATCAAGCACAGGAAAGAGAGCAAGAGAGAGAGAGAGAGTCTTACAACAGCCAGTAGGCACTCCTTTAAGCTTCATCTCCTGCTCCCAATTTCTCCCACACACAAGGCATATCAAGGTAAGAAACTCTTCTAAATTAGCATCTAAATCAGCATTAAGCATTTTTTTAAACTAGCTTTTTAGAAACAGATTCAGAACCTGTTACTTCTAAGTAACTATATTGAGATTAGAAGTCTGTACTAAATGTGCTTTTTTATCATTAAACTACACGTGCTATCAGTAACTTATTAGGTTAGCGCTGCTACTGTGTGGCGACCAAATGAGGTGTGTTCATTAACACAGAAGTCCTTGCATGCATGCTGATCTCATTCCAGCTGCACACTAACAGGCCCGGTCTACAAGTTCTTTCAGGCCCTTAGGCAGCGGTGGATGTAGGAAAATAGAACAGATTCCTTTCAATGTAATCATCACTGCTAATAACACAATAATTATGTGTGTGTGTATCATTTAGTTGAGAGAAGACAAAAATAATGGTAACATTGTGGGTACTTAACTGACATTTGAGGTCAAGAAGCTTGTTTTTTTTTTTTCTTGGGGGGGGTATCAAGGAAGTAACTGTTAGTCAATTAATTGTTTTGGTGAGGAGTTGAGGTGAGATGACACTGCAGTGCTAAACTTTACTTATATGCAGAGAATTACAAATATTTCCCTTTTCAAAACCTAGCGAATGTGGAAAAAAAGGAAGTAGCCTATGTGTTGTCATGTTGGGGTATGATGTGGACATCTGTTTTTCTGAGTTTTAAGAAACTGACTGATGTGAAATCCATATTCATATGCAACCATGCATGCATATTGCACATATTTCAACTTTCTCAATTGCAAAACAAATTCCTCTTTTGTGGCCTTTTTCTATAAATCCAGCGACATCATCCACAAAATGTGCACACCTGTTGTAATCCCCATGTTACAGGTCACAATTGGTTTGATGTCTCAATGGCTGAAATGAATGGAACACAGCTGGCTGTCCATTCAGGAAACCGGCAGATGACTGGCACCAACAGCTCTTGGAAAGATGAGGCAGGGAGGGGGATACAAATAACAGCTACTCTGATCATCTTCCTGGTGAGAATTCCTCAAGATATCATACACTACCATTGCAAATAAGAGTACAAAACAATTATCAAGAGGCTGCATCTTGAAGAGTTGGGGTCATCTGCTAATTATGTGGTTGTGGGACAACAAACAGGACACACTAATTAAGTAACTTTATATTTACATTATGACCCTAATGCTTAATTGTGTTAGAAAGTTATGTTCTTAACAATTGTAAAAGGGATATTCATAATTTTTAGGTAAGTGTTAGAAGAGAAGATTAATACCACTCTCTTGTCTGTATGGAAATATTTAAGTAGAGCCTGCAGATGATTAGCTTAATTATGCATAAAGACTTAACACACAGCCTCTTCTCTATGTTCTCTTCACCATCACTAACCAACAAGGTCTCTTTTCTTTTTATCATAAAGTGCTGTTAAGATTTTAAATCCATGTTTTTCATGGCTCTCTGTCCTGACACGATCAATATGTTTTTCCAATTGTTTTCTCTGCATTTCTACTTGAATCTCCGTAAATAGTCCCCCTCAAAAAAAATGTAATCGCAATGTTATACTTTGGCTTCAGTATTTAAACAAAGATAACATAGGCTATTAATAAATCACTTTCAAAGCCGAAGACCTTTTTTCGTTTTCATTTGAATTATGTGCATACATAGAGAGTAAAAGTATAATGCAAACTGGATGACTGAATATTCATTTTAAATATAGGTCAAATAATGCACCTAGAATCTGAAAATTAAAACATGTTTCTTTTACTGTATTTTCATTTTAAAATTAGCTTTTTCATTTGAATTATGATACAGATTTAGTGGGGCATTTTTTGAAAATGATAAAGCAAATGTCATTTTCTTCATTTTAATTTAGTCAAAGAATGTGCATTTTTAAAGTTGAAAACTAAAATTCTAATTAGATAAATTAATCATCATTTTATTTTTGAGTCAAATAATACACCCATATTCTGAAAATTAAAAATAATTTCTGTTAATGCATTTGAATTTTCAAATTAGCTTTATCATTTGATCACTAATCGCTTCCATACATTTGGGCAGATGCTCTTGCCTTTATGCTAAGCTAAGCTAATAAGCAGTTATCTAAAACTTGAAAGGTTTTCAGTAGACATATAAGTGGTAGCCGTCTCCATATTTAACTTCCTGCATTAAAGCAAAGGAACACATGTCACCAAATGTCAGACTGGATCTTTAAAAGTTCTTCACACTGCACGTAATTGACTTGTCCCCCTGGTTCTTTCAGGTGGGTGTGCCTCTGAATGGGCTAGTGGTTTGGGCCCTTGGACTGCGTGGTCGTCGTCACCTGGTCCGCAGAGGCAGCAATGAGGAGACTCGAGCTGCCAGCAGTTTCCGACTTTACGTGATTAACCTGGCCCTTGCTGACCTTGTGCTACTGCTGCGCACCCCGCTCATGGTGGGCTATTTGGCCAACAACAACAGCTGGCCTTTCAATCGTGGTTTCTGCCAACTGATCATATTCCTGCGAGGCCTGGGGTTATACGCCTCCGCTTTCCTCCTCTGTGCTGTGGCCATGGAACGATGCCTGTGTCTGCTGAAGCCTGTGTGGGCTCGACTGCGTCGCCCTTACTGGGCTGTTCCTCTGGCATGTGCCATCTTGTGGATGATAGCTGTAGTCTTGTCTGCCCCTTACTTCTACAGTGCCAACTTGTTGGAAAGCAACGGGACATATCACTGCGTGGAGAGTTTAAAATTTGAAATGGGGCTGTTTGTCGCAGAAACAGTAGCCGGTTTCATCTTGCCCTTTTTGGTGTTCTTGGGAAGTAACCTGGCGGTTTTAGTCACAGTTCGCCAGGCAATGCCATCAACACCCACTTCTTCACACCCCTCAACAGCCCGCAGGATGACCAGGATGTACCATATTATGTTCATCACTATGCTCCTCTTCATCACCTGCTGGGTGCCCTATTTTGTTTGTCGGTTCCTGAGGGCTTTGGCCGAGGGACATCCTGACCGAGTTGTGCTGTACAAAAGAGCACATTTTGGCACATACATATCTCTGTACCTGGTGTACCTCAAGAGTGCTCTTAACCCCGTGCTGTATGTGTTCGCTGCCCGAGGCTTAGGCAGCGCCATCAAAGCTTCGCTTGTTTCCACTATTGAACGACTTTTCAACGACGACTCCATGGAGTCCATACGACGCAAGTCCTTGAAGAACTCACTTAAGAATTCACAGATGTAGGCAAGAGGTTGGCAGGGTTTTAATGTTGAAATGTTTTTGATCTTTCTAAATGTGACCGAGAATATTTCAACCTTTATCTCATGAGAAAGTTGCTTGGGAGATTAAAAAGGTGAAAGAAAAACCCCCACATATTATCTTACTTGCTCTAATATATTCATTGGCAACAGTCTATTCTGAAGCTTCAGGAGTCGGTTTTGATGATAGTCCAGCACTGAATTGTTGCAAATATATCCATTGGACTGTGTTAAATTTGTTTTATGTTTTTATAATGTGTCAAACATTTGTTTCCATTTTTGCAATTTCTTGCTCTGTGAATTTATACACAGCAGTTTCTATATGTGGTGATGCAATCTGTGTTTGATTTGAACTTTAAGTCATAGCGGTTTAATTTTAGTAAAAACTTCTGTAATTTAAGGAGCTAGAAACATTTGTTTGAGCGCATCAGGGAATGACAAGTGAACACCCAGAATAAATCAGGCAAACCAAAACAGCCCAGCAGTGACAATAGAAACAAACTAATCAAACCTTGATGCAGCTGTGGTTTCTCTACAGTGAGCCAAAAACAAGATACGTGGAAACAAGTGTCATCAGTGAAAGTAGATGACTGTAGATTCCAAATATGCTGAGTGTTCTGGCATGTTAAAGCCTGGTCATACTAAACCAAAAAATTCATGAATCATCTCATCCGTTTATTAGACGGCGTGAGGAAACACTTTTATGAAAAGAAAAAGGGAAAAAAAAAAAAAAAAAAAAGCCAAAGTCAACAAGACAGCATCATTTCATTACCACAACTTCCTGGCTTGCAAGTGCTGTCTCAGTAAGGTACAATGTGCTAATGAGATCAACCTATCAATATCCACAGTGGCTTAAATGCATGCCTTTGTTTAACTCACGATTAAGATGTCCCCACTTCAACATGTATTGACTTACAGATCTGGTACTAGATGTGCTCATAAATCTTATGAATGTAAGTGTGCCTGGAGGCTCTCAGAGGACCGAGGCAGCAACATGCATGCAAATATGTTGCAAGATCGTTATATAGTACTGGATGTGTGATAAGCTAGCTTTAATATTGTTTGTTGTTCATAATAGCAAACCCCATTCTGTCATTGTTGACCTAAGGAATGTAACTGTAACCAATTGTAGCACATTAAACGTATCTTCTGTATTAAAAAGTACAATAAAAAATAAGAACCATTCTGTAACTGGGGTCTGTAAACTACATGTGACCAAACATCAGCTGCTATCAGTCATCTAAAACTGAACTCAATACACCTGGAAGGAAGCAGCAGTTAGTGTTTTGTTTGCAGGTTTCCAGGTCTTCTGGTGTGCACTCTGACTGACCAGTTGGAAATCTGAACCGTTTTTTTTTTTCTTTCAGCCACATGTTCTTATTATATCATATTTCTTGCAGAAAACTGCAATAGGTTCCAACCTGGGAGTCAAACTATTAATGTGCATAGCACATCACCACAATGTCTGTAGTTAGATTCTGCATGCAGACTTGCTTAATGCCATGCCAGTCCCCTGTCCCAATTCCTGTAGTCCCCGTTTCCATCTATACCAAAAATGATCTTTCAAAAAGGACAACAAAATGGAAGAACATACAAATTCAATGTTTACACAAAGTTCATGGTTTAAGCTTTTGCAATATTTGCAGCTCAGAGTTCTGCCTGTTTTCGTTTTGTTTTGATCTGTTTGTCAAAATATTCTTTCTTATGCAATAAATAGTGGCTTCTCTTTTGTGTTTCCCTTAAAAAAGGATGACTAGCGGTTATGCATTAAACACGAAAGTGGAACTCAAGTATATTGACAAATATATTCCCATATACCAAAACCCCAAACTGTGTCTAAACACCTCTTACATATGTAGATTTAAAAAAAAAAAAAATCTGTATGAGGAGTGATTTGGCAAGGCTCCAGTCCAAACCAGGTATAGCAATATTTCAACAGCCTGATCAACTGATCAGCTTGTTTGTGTGTCTGTAGCTGCAGAACCTCGGCATCCTGGATGGCGGTTGATTTCTGAAGGATTTTCTCAAAGTTACTGTTCAGTGGTCTCAGGCTCGCCCTCTGGGATCATTTTTCTCCTCCGAGCCTGAGGAAAAACAAAAATATTAAGAACTGCTGTGTGTCTTTATGGGCTTCCAATAAATGGGAGGTGTTGTGACTGTTTTTTACAATGTTCAGCGAGAGAGAGAGAGAGAGAGAGAGAGAGAGAGAGAGAGAAACAAAAAACAAAGATAATCCTGTAGCTGATGAGATCAGCTCTACAACACAGCACCACACCACCTTCCGGAAGAGGACAGATTTTGTCACAATTTTTCAAAGAAGTTGCAAAACATCTATGTTTCATCGAACAGGAAATGTCAACTCAGGCTTTTTGCCCACATCTTATTCACAAGAAAAAGTGAAGTCAAGCACAGACAAGATGTTGTGAAGGTGTTTTGTGCAACCCTCATTCTTACCTCTACTGCTTTTTCCTCTTTCTGCACGGGAAAACGTGGGAGGTTGAGAACTGTTTGTTCAGTTATCTGTAAAATCTATGAAGAAGGGTTTGAACATGAGTGTTATTGTATCTTTATACCTTCAATCTAAGAGTTGCAGTTCAGTAATGAAGAAAAAAACCTTGATCTACAAACCTCTGCTTTGATAATGTGAAGTGTATTATTCTGAGTAAAGACTGACATTTCCTGTACCTACTGATAAGACGTTTCTTCAAGAAAACAACACCTTCCATGTAAGAAAAGAACATTTTCTCATGCTGTCCAACTTCATCAACCAGAAGCGTGCAAATTCATTTAATGTCAAACAGGTTGAGACATGTGTGAAGAACTGCTGTCTACCTCGGTTCTGGTGTCCACTCTGATGAAACGACCTTTTTATTGTGTTATAGTTTAAGTTAATTCTGGAGCTTATAATTATATGAAATTATATAATTTCATTATAACCCTTATGACAATTAAAATGTCTACCAGATTGTTTGGCAACTGTTACACTATGTAAATAATTTACTCATAGGGGCTGCATTATGTTTTCTGTTTGTCAGTATGTTGTTCTCCGCTCTTTTGTTGATGTTGTCATTCCGTTGAACTACACGTAACATTGATATAAAGGCAAATATTCTCATCATAGTATCGTATAGAGGACCCTGTTGCTACTTCCGCTCCTCCTCCTCCTCCTCCCCCCCCCCCCCCCCCCCCCCCCCCCGTCTGACAGGGATAGTCTCCCGCTGTGAGGAGCATATGTGAACAGCCAGGTCAGGAGAATGTCCTGAGCAGTCCTCTGAAATTATCTAGATATTTTCAGGAGTGTATATGGCAAAACGGCTTCAGATAGATTATGTTTTTTTTTTTTTTTTGGTGAGAATTTCACTTGATAACAAATTCAAAACCATACAAAGTTAAACATGATTGAGAGATTTTTTTAGACGATCTGCTCGATACTGTAGACCAAAAGGGGAACAACATACTGCTCCTATGCACTTTGTTTTATCATTAACTGTGCAGACAATTGAGAAAGACAGACTACTTTGTCATCACATTGCATCATCAACATCCTCATCCTCTTGCTCAAACATCTATCGCTCTCTGCAGCACAAAAATGTAGTGTTGTCTAAAAGGGAATGCGAAATATGATGTCATTTGCAAATCTTATATCTTACATAGTTATCTGTTAATGTTTTCTGGTAGCTGTGTGATGATACATGCAGAATACCAGAAAAAAAAATGAAAGTACTTCTACATCAGTTACTATGAAGCAGTTTGCAAGCCAGCAGGATTAAGTCAGTAAATCTGACATACTATACTACTATAGGGACATACTGAATCCTTTTCTAGTATGCTAAATAGTATGTATTTATATTTACTGGAACATAGCCCTTCATAGGATGACTGAAAACTGATATAGAAACTAATCAACAAAATCTAGATGTTTAAGACTGACCATGTGGCAAAAAAAGGTCAAAAGTATCTTTAATGTCGCCACAGGGAAATAAGTTTGCTGCCAGAAAAATACAAAACATAAACAACACCAATAGACATTTACTACATAAATACATAAGATCATCCAGCATTCAGTGAGAAGTGCACTGGATGCCGGACGATCCATCACCTCATGTTTGACTTAAATAGCATGTAATAGTGTCAGTGTTTATCACCTCTTTTGCTTTCTCCTCCTCCTCCTCCACCTGGTCTCTCAGCATGCTGCATGTGTGCTCTAAAGAGACTGTCTGCTCTTCTGTCCTCTCCAGAGCGCTGACCACAGCCTTCAAGTCTTCCTACAAGCAAAGTCAACACAACCTGTTATGTAGCATAGTGTAAACGATGAAATACAAACAATAGAGGGGTGCCAGATTAGCTCAGCGGCTAGTGCGCCAACCCCATATACAGACGCTGTAGTTCTCGTTGCAGAGGCCGAGGGTTCAATTCCAATACCTCAGCCTTTTGCAGCATGTCATCCCCAACTCTCTCTTTCCAACAACTCTATATAGAATAAAGGCTAAATGTGCAAAACAGAAGGACTTAACAATATATATACAAACTTTTTAAAATTAAACATGATAGAAACATGCTCTTACTAATAGGATAAAATATATATAAATATATATATTTAGGGCTGCTGTTAGAGATAATCTTTCCTGAAATTAATACATCTTTTACTCCTTTATTGTCAACATCATGACAAATGCCCACTGCATGCTCCAATTTAATAAAACCTACTTTTTTTTGTTTTACACAAGACTTGATGATGAAATGATAAATGGATTGTCAAGAGAGGTTGCAAGTTTGTCATAAACATATTCTTTGGTTCATAATGTAATTACTTCATACTTGCAGTGACCTAAAAACAATGACAGTGTTTCACACCTCCAGGCTACTTAGAGTCTGCTTTCCAACCACAGACTTCTTTGACTCTTCCTGGTGTCGATGATATGGACGCTCAAAACCTTTTTGTTTGTTCACTGGAACTTTGAGCTGCGCACACTGCGCAAGGAACCTAAAACAATTTTGCAGCAAAGAAGAGGATTTAGTCTTAAACATTACAATATTGATCTCAAATCGTTGTATATTTTAGTTTTAATCCTCATTCATTTCATTTGTGTTTTTTTCCCCATCTTGTTGAACATGCACTGTGGTATTTCTGTTTGTTGTGACTATGGGCGGTGGGGAAAATGTGTTCATATCAACAGGGTGGATAATGGACAAATATCAGAGTTTCTTAGTTTGATATTTGAAAGGTAGAGTCTCACAATCCATCCATTACTACATTAAAAACATGTTCTTGTAGAAGTCTGCAAGAATACTCGACACAAAGCATAATTACTGAAAAAAACACACACCTGCTTTGCTGTGCAACATCCATAACTTGCACTTATTTGTTAAATGATACACTGCCCATATATAATAATTACTAGGCAGGTTCATGACATTTCTTTACATCCACATTAATATGTTACTGCTCACCTGCTTTTCATCGTGTTCAGATGTTCCTGGCTCTCTGTCTTTTTCGTCCGCTTCAAGGCAAGCGTTGCGCTGTAAAAAATGGAGTGTCCTTACATAGTTGATTTTGACCGTTCTTAAATGATATCAAGTGCCTCTATTGTAACAATGGGATTGTATTGTGTGCCAATGATGGATTACTGTCTGGTCTTAAAATATAACAAAGAGTACGGTCTTTAACATGCTCTTTTGTTAAGTGTCTTTAGGTAACATTTGTCATGAATTGGGCGCTATACAAATACAGATTGATTGATATTGTACTGGACTGCAGTAGATTCTACAAGGGTGCCTTAAATAGTAGCCAGAGAGTTTTTTTTAAAAAAATTTTTAGAAAGACTCTTTAATATTGCTTTAAAGCAGAGGTGAGCAACTGGCGGCCCGAGCCTTTTGTGGCCCCTCTTCTAACTCAATGCAGCTCAAGAGTCAATTAAAAAAAGATTAATAAACTGTAAACTTGAAGAAAAGATGACAAAAGCTGCCATGAAGTATTGCAACCTGAGTTGCCAAAACAAAACCAAGCACAAAGACCAAATGCATTAGAACAGGAAAATTGAAATGTTCTATAATGCTCTTAAATTTGTGGTATATGATTTGTTCTTTGCAAGAACCTACTAGATATAATTGGCTCTGAAACCTTTTTTATGAACCATCACTAAAAACACACTTAATACTTAAAAAGCAACCAAAGTAACAATAAGAGCAGATCAAGAGTTGAAATGAAAGTGTTGAGCAGTAAATCAGGTCAAACTTACAGTATTGATAAGTCCATCATGTTCTCCAGAGTAGAGATGGAGGACCCTGTCATCAGCTTCCACTTGTCCTGACCTTTGTATTTGTTTAGAGGGTATTCTGCGAACGTAAAAAAAAAACACGCAACGACAACAATGGAGTTGGTTAGCTTTGTTGTGTACTGTATCATTATGCCTGCGTGATCAAATATTTAATAATCCACAACTTAGGAGAGCGTGCAAACCTTTCCTCTTCTGTGCCTGCTTTGCGTTAACCCTCTTTCCAAAGGGCTTTGGGTCCTGCAAGTAAAACTCAAGCGCGTAAACGTCAGCTAGGTAACAACTTTACCTGACTATTTCAGGCTATTTTAAGTAAGACATTATGAGTCAACATCAGCGAGAGAGTATCTTCTTACCTGGCGCTCGGTTGCTTGTTTCGTCTTGTTTTTTATTTTAGGTGTTTTTGATGCAGCTCGAGTGGAGCCTCGTACGGGCTTCATGTCCGTATATAAAAGATCCAGTAATATTCAAATGTATCGCTAATGAGACGCGGTGTAATACCGTTTGGTTAGGCGACCGTAAATAAACCAACACGTGTAATATTAAACATGAAATTGCTGATTAAAACCATGGTACGATTTGTAAAAATGTTTCTTCTCTTGGTTGTTTGTCAGAGTGGAGAAGCTTTTCGCGCGGCTGATTTCGAACACAGAGTACAACACGCATGCGCGAGTATTGTTAAACATGACCCTGCGATTTGCTTTCCAGGCAACATTTCTATCAGGCTAAAAAACACAAATACAATGCTAAAACAAACACCCGATAGAGGAACAACGGAAGTATACAATGCAAATGGATGGAGTAAGTTACATTTTGGAATTCCTCGCTGATTTATACAGAAGAAAAAACAAACCCCATAATTTCGACGAGAACCCTACCTGAGAGATTAAACCCAGGGGAGTAATGACTCTCTGCAGTACTATATCAAGTATGAGTCCTAAAACCCGGAAGTAAATAGCATTTGAGCGCCATGGGGTCTAACGTGTAAAAGTCAATGGGGATTTTGAATGGGTTTGTGGTTAACACACGCTTAAGAGATGTTGGCGTTTTGTTAGACCACATAAACTATGTTAGGTAATACCCCTACTTGTGAATTTTGAAGTTTTGAAGCGTCTCTAAAAAGGCGGTTGCTAACAAGTGGCTAAATGTGACTACAGTGGTTGTCGGGGACATTAAACGTCATCACGCCGGACAAGCTGGGAACTCTCCAACTAGTCCGATATATCTCATGTTATGGTCTCATGTAGGTTTAATCTTTAGGTTAAGGCAAATATTATGTTCGTAAAACATTTATTGAAGATTATCCTGCTGAACAAAAAACACCTACGCTTCAGAAAAGTTCCTTTTTTTGTCCAGAGAGACCATAGACATAGAAACATTTCCCCGAAATTTTCATCACATATATTGTATTCATTTAATCTCTATAAATTATATTTATGAATGCACTAGTAAGATTACTAAATACCAAATGGCATTTCTTTCTAAAACTATAATTAAGTCAAAAAAGTATTATTTCCGTTCAACCTATTATACAACTTGCAATAAAAAAAGGATTTTGCAAAATCTTCACCTCTATTTTCATTTTTTGTTCAATAAAAAATGTAAATTACAAAATGGAATTGCCACAGTATTATATCGTCGTGGTTTTCAATCACAATTTATACACAGAATACAATCTTAACTTCACAAAAGCCAACTTTTATAGTATACATGGTGTGCAATTGTAAAACATGTTCCTTTATTTTATTTTTGTGGTGCATATTTGTGTTTAACCTGTTCTCAGCTAAATGAAAACTGTTGAACTTGTAAAGTCACAATTCTTATGCCATGAAATCAACGATGAAAACACAATATATATTGAGTAGTTTTTTAAGCAGAAAGAGAAAAATCTTCCCTTTAACATATTTCAAATTTACTTCATGTTTTATGTAAAAAAAACAAAAACAAACATGGAAAACATTTCCAGTTATGACTGAGAGTTAGAACCAGATTATGGTGTCTTATTTAACAGTGTGGCCTGGATGGTGTCACAGTATGACATGGAAATTGTTTCAGTCCATTCCGGATGGTTACACCCTCCCCGGGAGGTGAAATTTGCCTGTGAAGCGTCCATGATTGCGCAGGTCAAAGGGGCTGAGCACCTTTCTAATACCCAGCATGTTGCCTTGCACTATCTGCTTGAAGGTCCACGGGTTCTGGTTGTTGTGCTCCATATCAGCCTGCTTCTTGTGCATCACTTCTAGGCTCTCTCTGCTCATGACCTGAAATAAATCAAATATGATCATTTTAATTGATATGAATTGATATATGTTTGTTAGCAAAGGATACTTTTATTTCTATTATATTTATCATATAATTTAAATTGTGTTACCTGCTTTTGTGTATACATTTAGGTGAACTATTTAATTTAATGAGTTGCATACTTTTTGCCCAGAGGCTCAATCAGAGCTTTCTATGAGAAGTCATCAAATTAAACTCAAATGAAGTCCCACATGGCTCTGTCCCCAGTCAACTATCTTTAGTTTGTATACAGTATCAGCTTTTAGATTATGGGGAAGACCCAGCTAATAAAACAACCATTTAAACAATCGCGCCATCACAAAGGTTAAACATTTTTGATTCAAGTGTTGTAGAGATGCAAAAGTGGGAACAAAGATTTACCAAAAAGTGCCAGTCAATAGTCATCACTTCAGAAATAAGACTTTAGGTAACAAACTCTCTCAGAATATACTAAATTAAATTAAAAACATGTACTGAATCAATGCTCTCACCTTGGCAGGGAAAGGAAGCTTCTTTGCTATTTCAATCAAGATGTGCTCAACCTCCCCCAGCTCCACCTTTCCTCCGACCTCCAAGATCAGACGGCCGTAGCGGACAGGTGTCACATAGTGGTCAATGGCTCCTTTGCCCCCACCCATGCGCTGACCCAGACCTTTACGTGTGATCGGCTTATATGGGCCATTGATTCGCCAACGGGCAAATGTTGTACGTGGATCCATCTTGCGGTTGACAGTGAGACGCATCATCTCAATGTGTCCCCAATGAAGGTAACCACCTCCCAAGGCCTGAGCAGCACAGAGTGATATAAAGAAAACAGGAGAGTCACTATTTGGGATTCTGTTGTGGAAATAATGTCTAAGCACTTTCTTTTAGCTTCAATTAAGGAGTGTAAATATAAACGTTGGCATTATGAGTTTGGTAGTACATAGCCAAAGAAAAGTTATTATTTCAGAATCAGCTTTATTGGCCATGTATGCTTACACACACAAGTCATTTGTCTTCTGTGTTCTCAGTGTACAAAAAGTACAACATTAAATATAAACAAAATATAAGCAAAAAGTCTAACATATACAAGGCTTAATAAGATAATAGTGCAGTGTTGAGTAGTGCAAAAATGCTTAACATAATAATAATAATAATAATAATAGATGATTCATTTACATCTTGTAATATAATCTTCAACCGTTGGTGTCTTATACAGTACAGAAAATAAACTAACTCACCACAATAGCATACTGTCCTGTCGTGAAGGTATTAGCTGCCCTAGCTGGCCCTTGGATATCACGTAGCTTCTTCATCTCTTTCTTTGCCTTTTTTAAGTTTGGCACTTTGTTCACAAACTTCAGTTTTGGTTTCTCCGGCAAAACCACATCTGCAAGAAAAGTAAAGTAAAAATAAATAAAATAAAAAATAGTGAGTAACACCAAAAACATGAAGCATCTTGCAAACATTTCAACTTGAACTAAGAATCAAAGACCAAGGACAGCTGGTGAAAGGTTTTAGAGCATGTTTAAAAATTGTTAAGAATGATAAGAACATTTTACCACTGAAGTCAGGAGGTATGTCGTACGTCTTCAGCCCAGCAGTGAGGACTTTCAAATGGTTGTTCAAAGAACCTGTTAAACAAACAAGAAGTCAGATTTCTTGGCCTTGTTGGCAAAATCAAATCCCAAATGCAGAACTTCAAAATGAGTTTCTGTTGGTAAAGTACATTTCAGATTTAAAAAAAGGTATCTTCAAGCAAACAGCAGTAGTAGAAAGCCCTTAGTGATTTAATTCAGATCTTATTTAGCTCAGATTTTGAAGTTGGAAAAATTCAAATCTATTTTTATGGTGGTAAAGAAAAACTCATAACGTGTGGATACAGTCACATGAAGTTGTGTCTTTCTTGTAGGTCTGAAATACTGTTCAACTTCTCAGATAAAGAAACATGGTAAACTAATCTCAGGGTACTGGCTCCTTGCAAACATCAGTGTCTCTTTAAAAGTATGTCTCTGTCTTCTGCCTTACATGTCACAGGAATGTAAGTTTTTACTTTTGAGAGGAATTGTTGTTATTTTCTTGTGGCCTGGAAGTAGGTTATGTTAATGATGTCTTGACATCTTGAACCTGCATAATTAAAAGTATTATATCGATGTGTATTTTTAATTATCCGACACCTGCTTTAGCACTAGAAGAAGAAAAAAAACATTCATGAATCTCTGACATTGAGGGCGTTATGCTTTTAAGTATTAAAATGTAGATATGTACAAGTCACACAGCCAGACAGTCTCAACATGATCAGCTCTTGTAAGCTTCTACTGCTCATCTTAATATAACATTAACATTAATTAACTTGTTACCTTGGTGACCGTGGGCTCTGCAGATGCCGGTGAATCCTCCGACGGCCGCCTTGATGAATGAGAGCATGATGTTCGTGTTAACCTTGACACTATAAATGCCAAACTTTACCTTCGTGCGCTCTGTAAACGTGCATTTTAAGCAGGTAACTAATTACAGTTTTAGGAAAGGCATGCCGTGTACAAGGTCGCTGCCATTACTACGTCGCTACCCTCACTTCCTCCGTAAGAAGAAACAAATCCGGTACAAGTGTTTTTCAAAATAAAAGCATAAACGCACGGTTTTCCCACAGATTCAGTGCTATGTCCCACGTGCTTCCTAAAAGCTTTGTTCCATTAAAGCTGGTCACCATCCCTAAACCATGTCAGCATTTTGAAAACCTCACATCATATGTAGATGTTAGGGGCTTAGACAGGAATAAAATAGCATTTAGAACTTATAGAAAGTCCTTTTTTTTAAGTGGTGATAAAACATCCAATTTCAATGGCTTTGTTAGTGTGTAAGACAGACCTGTAAAGTGTTGCTTCAGTTAGAATAGTTTGGAGAGATTTTCCATTCTGTTTATTGTAATTATGCAGGTACGGTAATGTTTCTAATATTCAGCTACAGTTAAACACTATGTAATACACTGCTTTATGCTTTAATCCTTTTTCTTTACATAATCCAGACACAGCCTGCTACTCATTAAATACAGGATTTATCTGTAAACATAATACAGATAATACAGATACATATTAATACAAATAGAACAATATACATACAGTGTGAGGACAAATAAGCATATAGTTTTATAATCAAGTTTATTGTACAAACGAAGCACAGACATTGGATAAATAAAGTGTATCTCTCGGCCGACATGCAGCTCTTTTCCATGGGAAACATCATAATGACACAGCCTTTTCAAAAGAAATAAATAGAATGAAGTAAAACGTGTTTTTCAATAATCAGACCTTATATCAAATTGTACAGTTCAAAACAGTAAGAAAATAAAAAAGGTAAAAATAATGGGGGGAAAAAGTTTTTCAAGGATTAAAAAGTCCTGCTGCAAATAAAACTGACTTAAGCTTGAAAAGCCAATCAAACTGATTTTGGTCTTTTATTTATTTAAATGTCAGTCTGTTCCACATTTAAAACTCGATCAAAGGGGCAGGTATAATAAGTTTTCTTCTTCCTGTTATCATGAGAAAATATTTCATGTTTTGTGTTATATTTGTGGGAACCAAACACTGAAATGAGCAAATAAATCAAATATGAATTTGATGCATTTCACAGATGTTTGGGTAAACAGTGTTCTTGTGTGAACATTTTCATTACATGTTCCCTGTGCAGTTTACTTGTAAACAAAATGTGTGTTTACTTTTACTGATGAAAAGATTGGGTGTATACTTGAGGGATTACCGACAACTACTTCAGCAGTAAACATTTACAAAACCAGTCTTAAACCAATATTCTTCCAAACTATGTTAACAAGTTAGCAAATCATTTGTTTACCGTCACCTTATCCTCAAACATTTGTGTTGACCGAAGGTAAAGTCTCTAAATAAAAGGCCCAGTAAAAAGTAAATAAATAAAGGCTTTCAAGTTCTTTATTCGCAATCTAAAAAACTAACAATTATTTTATATTGAGAATTTTTTAGAGTGTGTCAAAACAAAAAAGAGCTATCTTTAGTCGAGTCATTAACCAGCATTTTATTACATGATGGTAGAAGAGGTTGATGCCAACAGCAGTAAGTCCTTGTAAACATAAGGCCACACTGTGTAGGTGGGGACTGTAACTCTAAATACCATGGTAGAGGAGATCATATTTTGGAATATTTTGAGGATCTATTGGACTCTGAACAATCATCTTCCCACGCATGGCTCCTCTGTAAATGACTTCGATAAGATCCATGAAATCTTGCTTGGTCTTGAAGCTGCCGACAAATTTGGTGTGATCTGGAGAGCTGTAAGAGGAAAAAAGGTAAACACGTTTTAGCCAAATAAAGTAAATCTGATTTACACTGTGTGCCACAGGGTTTATCTTATAGCTTTGTGTGTATGTGTTGCTGCTGGTTAGTTCACTACTTCAAAGTAGAAGCGGTTGATTGATTTATGAATGAAAGACACAGAAAAAAATTCAGAAACTGTTTTTATAATCACCTTACATTTTGTATTATATTTTAACCGAATTATACAAAATCAGCTTCTCAGATGTAAATAGTTGAGGCATGATTGCATCGTTCTTAGTCCAGGGATGGGCAACTTTGGTCACAGCAAGGGCCACATTCATTTAATTCTCACTGCCAGAGGGCCAAATTGTAGGATACAAAAACAATTACAGTCAATTATGTTTCAAATTTAACTCAACATATACCAGTGATCAAATATTATTATGGACATATTTCTGGTTTTCACCATTTCATGGCAGATTTTGTCATGTTTTCTTCATGTTTCCAATTAATTGATATGTCAAAATTGACCTGAGGGCCACGTTGAGGGGCCGCCAGTTGCCCAACCCTGTTATTAGGTATGTTGATTATTGGTCAAATAAAGGGAGAGACACAAAGATGTCAGTATTGGCTGAAGAGAATGTGTTTACATCTTTTTAATTAGTTCAACATTTTATCAACTGGACCAGCATTATTATTTGATTACATTTAGGACACCATCAATTGTTGATTGAATATCATCATGATCTTCCATTGTTTTAAGAAAAACAAGTTTGAATCTACAATTCACTTAGCAGACGTTTTTATCCAAAGCGACGCACAATCTGTCACCTGCAAAACTTATTCTCAATTCTCTCAATTTTTTTCACGATTAAAAGACGTCAGGGATAATAGGCAGATTAATTTAATGCGAGCTTCTGTCTATTTTTAGAGCATGATGACATGAAGGGTCTTGTAATAAAACTATCAGACATATTTTGCCCTACAAAGGCAAAAGGCAGTAACTTCAATTTTTTTCAAAAATGAGTTTTTGTCATTTTTGGAACATTACAGATGTGCTTTATTATGAGGACAGATATCTTGAGTCAATTGTGTTGTTGTTTTTGAGAAAATAGTAGATTGTATTTGCCTTAACTTCCAAAAGCCCTCGAGGCAGAGTCCAGTAACTTCACTCATCAGGGTCTTTGTCTTTGTACTGCAGCATTCAGGAATGCTCAAACTGAGTTAAGGTCTTCTGTCTTTGTTTTACTGCAGATCAAAGTGAAGTTACTGTTTTACTGCAGTGGAGTTAAGGTGATATGCCTTTGTTTTAATATCTGTCATCAAGCACTTCTGACACACACAGTAGCTTGACTAAAGTGTAGCAAAGAAATAGTGTTGGTCGTGTTATTTTAACCATGCAACCAAGTGAAATACAGTATCAAATGGAAGTTAAGAAGTTACTGCCTTTTGCCTTGGCATGACCCCGTTATTATTGTACAGGCAATGCAAAGGCAGAGTACCTTTACTTCCAAATAAGGGTCGAAGGTCATGTTTGAGCTAAAGATTTTTATGAACATTAATAACCTGATTAAAAAGACAAAGAATTGCCACATTTCCAATATTCTGCCTCCAACTCATTTGGCTGGACAACAAAAAGACTTTAAAGTCATTTTTCTCAGTTCTACACTCTGGAGACTTAAGGTCTTTTGCCTTTGTAGGGCAGTATACACCAGGTATTAAAAGACACATCGGTAATCATATTCACTTACCCATAATCCACTTTCATGTGCTGTCCATTGAAAAAGAAAACAGTGGAGGGGATGTAGCTGATGTCAAAGTATCGTGTGTAGATTGGAGCTTTATCCACATCAATGATGTATATTGAGGCCATGTTGCTCAGGTCATGAGCTGTTTTTGACAGCTGAAGAGGACAGACATGAACATTGAGTGAATAAGTTGTGACACAAGCATCTTACAACACTTTAGAGATGTTAGTATTAACTATCCTGCTTACGATCTCATCCAGGTGGAGACAAACCGAGTCTTCGTCTCTGCCAAATCTCAAGACTAAGACCTTCTCCGCTACGCCTTTAATCACTTCATCTATGTCTTTTTTGCAAGTCAATTTGGGCAAAAACAAACTCATTTTCGAGGCAAACAAGTTGGCACCCTTTGTTTTTGTATGCAGCAGGAGGAAATACGGCGTTACTCCTGTACGAGGCTGAACAAAAATCCGTCTAGAAACAACGTGAAATCAACACGAATGTTTTCCACGCCCACAAACAAGTCGAACTTTTTATGAGAATTTTTTTTTTTATTATTATAAATTAATTCTTATTCTATCAACTGAACCCGTTTTTAAGGGTTGTCTACATGACAATATAAACAAACAGAGCCGCTCAACGCAGGTCATGCTAATTATTTCAGTACGACACATTATAGTGTGACACCGTGTGTAACAACGTGACCTTCCCCCAGCAGTGTTTGACAAGCATGGACGCAGCGAGAATGGGAACACAACTTTGGGAATATGAGATACAGTGACGAGCTTTTTTTTTTTTAATACTCCTCAGAAAGCTGCTGTTTAAAAATAATATATATATATATTTGTACGATGCTGCGTCTTCTTGCAACCCAGGGTTTGTACGACCTTTGTACGTGTAGTCATCTTGTGGCGTCATGTGTGATCAAGAGGAAAGCCACACGTCTTCTCCCGGTCAGCAGCGCCTGTCACCGACCACACGTACTGGGCAGAACCTTCAACACCGGGAGCCCAGTATGGAAAGATGCTCCCCGGCCTCAGATAGATCAATCAGGGGAACTAGACACAACATATCTGGATAAATGGAAATCTGTCATGAGGTCTAATGTTGCACCAGCAGAGAAAGTCAGCAAAGGAGAGGAGGCGAATGAGGACGGCGAAAACGATGAACCTGGAGACACTTCGAAGTGCAGCTCTTCACTGGCGGCCACTCGGGAAATGGTCGCGATGTGGCGCGAAGCTGGGAAGTTCGTGCCCGAGGAGATGACAGACGAACAGGTTCGGATTGTGGCAGAGCTCACCACCAAGTCCGCCAGGAAGAAGTACCTGAAGTTTCTGGCGATCAAAGAGGGCTACAAAAGGACACACAAAGAGAAGCAGCAGCAAAGGATGGCGGAGAAGGAAGCGATGAAGGAGCAGAAAGGAGGACAGGACAGTGGAGCCGAGGAACCTAAAAATACGTTTGTGCGCAAGTTCTGGAGCCGCTCCCTGGACCAGCTCCTGGCCTGGAGGAGCGCCCAGGCTATGTTGTTTGACCAGCCACTGGTGATCGATATGAGCTACGACTCCAAAATGTCCAGGAGAGAGTTGGATAACACAGTCTCCCAGCTGATGGAGGTGGAAGGGTGGAACCGGCGTGCCGTTGAGCCCTTCCACCTCCACTTCTGCAACCTGCAGGAAGACGGTGCGTACATGCAGGAGCTGCTCAAACGCTACGGAGCAGAGACATGGGACCGCCTGCTCGTCACCAGCAGCCACCGCCAGCATGTCGACATGTTCCCCCGTGAGCAGCTGGTGTACCTCACTGCAGACTCGCGCAACGTTCTCCGCAAGTTTGACCACTCCAAGGTCTACGTCATTGGGGCTCTGGTGGACCGCTCAATCCAGCCTGGGTTGTCTTTAGCCAACGCCAAGCGTCTGAAGCTGGCCACGGCCCGGTTGCCTCTGGATGAGTTTCTCCACTGGGAGATCGGGGCCAAAAACCTGACCCTGGACCAGATGATCCGCATCATGCTCACGATCAAGGAGACCGGGAAATGGGAGGAGGCGCTGAAGTTTGTGCCTCAGAGGAAGCATGATGGATTCCACCAACAGAAGACTCAGAGAGTGACGAACAATAACAGAGTCATTGGTGCAACAAACCATGGACAAAGGCTGAATGTTGACAGGACATTAAGCTCCAGAGAAGAGACGTTTAAAAGCGAGGGTCCAAGTTTTCACGGGTCCCGCAAGGAGTCAGGGTTAAACAAAGCAGCGGGGACAAAAGTACGGACGTCATTTAAGAGCAACATCGAGGGAAGGAAAGGTGCAGGCAAAAACAAAACGTGGTGGGACGAAGAGTGAAGTAATAAAATGATCTAGTGATAATAAGGATATGTCTGTTTAGGGTCACCACCTGGGACATTCGGTTAATAAAATGGTTGTTATTGGTATACTGTGGTGCCTTTTGTACTGCGTTCTGATTCAGGGTAATAAACAGACATTTAACAAACGTAGAAACTACTTTGGTCTTTATTATATTCTGTAATGTAAAAAAAAAAAAAAAAGGCAGTATGAACTACTTCCTGATGGTTTTTCACTACAAATGATATTTTCAAAACCAAAGAGATAAAACAAACCAAAATATTTTACAGCATATTTTAGAGAATTGCAAACCGGTCTGTGTCATTTAGAACTCCTCAGATCTCTTATTATGTCTAAACCCGTTCTCTTGTTTTTAAATAGTGTTACATAAGAACATCACCTGGATGAACATAACCTCATTTAATAAAATGTATCGCACATAGCTTGAAATACTTTTGGAACATGCTCGAAATCATTGGACATGTGCTTGAGAGCGGTCTTTGAACAATGCTGCTTTTAATTGACAACATTGTACCGTAAAGTCTAAATACTGAATGTGTATGACGTCTTTGCATCATATACTCAATACGTGACTACCGTGTTTTTAAAATACCATAGCACCATTGTACAAAGAAACTGGAGTCAATTCAGTATAAGAGGCATCCTCACTTATGTCATTTGTTTACTTACTGTTTCAGTGCACAAGTGCAAACAAGCGATCATCATCTCAAGCCTCAGGCTAACACTCACACGTCACAGTGTGTTTGTTCTGTTCTTAGCACGTTCTTATTGCACAATTGTTGGAGTTAGAAAACACTAGCCTAATATTCAAGTTTGAAAAAAATCAGACACCCTCACAGTATCTGTTCAGTAACAATAACACACCTTGACCTTCCATCAAAACAATACAAATCACTTTTCATGGTTTAAACCAAGCTGCACTGGTTCTGAAATGCATTCTGCTTTCATCACTCTGACATCATGATTCTTACCAAACCACTCTTTTGTTGACTTTGTTTCCATATTCATGAGAGTAAAATAAAGAGCAGGTCAATGGAACTTGTGAACCGCTATCTGAAAAGTGGAAATTAAATAATCACCACTTCAACACACTAAATTTGGTAGCAAAGGTTCAAACTGATACAGAAAACATCTGATTGAGCAGCTAACGTTTGATTTTTACTGAAGAGGTCACTTAACACTGAGCAGAAATATCCCCCCCCAGACTGCTCTCCTTTTCAGCAACCAGTCATTAGAAATGAGCTCTGATGCTGTTTTGATGTCAGGTTCTTCGACCTCTACAGCACCAGGATGTCTCCAGAGCAGCGCTCGCAGCAGTTAAAGGTAATGTTCTCATAGCGGGTGTACGGATGAAATCTGCCGATGCTCTTCTTGTTGCTGAGGAAGTTTGAGGTAGGGGAGTCACTGAGTGGAAGATCTGCCTTGGTTTCTGAACAGGAAATTGGATCTAAAATCTTCAGCACCTTGAAAAAAAAAAAGAAACATTTGTAAACCTGTGGATTTTAGGAAAAATTTAAGAAAAATTGTCATGTTTGTATAATTACAACTTCGAACCTTTTCAGCCATTTTCTCTGCAGGTGTGCTGCAGAACTGCTCAGCTGCGGCACTGTTGCTCTTCAACACACTGCTCGTGCTGCTGCTGGTGTCGCCCAGCAGGTGGGAGTTGATGGCATCTGCTAGCTTGTGATTAGCTGCTGCCAGCTCTCCTGTGCTGAGGGGCTGTGCACTGGGGTAGTAGGTCTGCTGTCTGCCCCACTGCAGAGAGACCAGCAGCTGCTCCAGAGACCTGATCAGGAAAACAAGCAAAGTAAGTGCACAGCCTCTGTCACCATAAGCTGTCCTAAAAAATAAATAAAAAATAAAAAAATCACACCAGACTGACCAGTTTTGAGTGTCCTTTATTTTGTCTTTGATTTGTTATTTTTGAAAGTCTACGTTTATTATATTGGATCAAAGATTGTGCCGTGGTTATGTTACCTGTGAGTGATCACCATGTCTCTGGAGAACTCGTCTCTCTCTATAAGAAGGTCCTGAATTGCTCCTTGTGCCTCTCTGGTCTGTCTCTGCAGAGCTGCTCTGGCATTCGTCAGCTCCTCAGCCATGACTCTGAAGAGACAAAACGCATTAAGATTAACTCACAGTCATGAAGTCATCCGTCATACGATCACTTTACATTTCTAAGGTGGACTCGCAACAGATGTTTGCTAGCACATTTTAAAACTGAGAATGATAAGAGCATTAACCCCCGTAGCCCTGAATTAGATTTATTTTATTTCTGTGTGTCATACCTGCTGGCCAGGAACTTGCTCCTCCAAACATCACACTGGATACTCATCCGCTCCAGCTGCTCTGCTGTGTGTGACAGACTGCGGCCAAGAGCCTCGTTCTCCAGAATCAGCTGGTTCTTCTCCCGCGAGAGACGCTCAAAGTGGTACTGAAGGTCATCCCCAACTGACGCCACCAGCAGTTTCTTTAGCTCACGGTTCACCTGGCACAAGGGGGGGGGGGGAGCATAAACACCAAACCTTGTTTCCTTTATATGCGCTTAAAAGCACTTCATCATTAAAAAGATCAACAAAAATATGGTTCAGTCTTTGTAAACTTCAATAAATAATACAATATGAAGCATGATTTAATCATATTGACAAGTGGGACTGAGTAAAAAAAATGTAACTAATTGACAATGTAACACATTGCTGTGCTATTACCATACCAATACATTCTTTATGACTTTATACGTTTAAGAGCAACACACCTGATACATCATTTCTTTGTAGAAATGTATCCTCTTCTTACCTCTGTCTGCACACGAATCTGATTGGCAAGGCCTTCCTTGTCCTGCAGGAGCCTGCGTTCAGAGTTCTGCAGCTTCTCCAGCTGTACTCTCCAGTCCTCCACCAGAGGCAGCGGGGGTGATCCCTGCTCCTCAGCCTGTTGCCCTGCCTCCCCTCTCCCCTCAGCAGGTCCTGTGCGGCTGCTCCGGCTAATAGCTGCACGAGGGACAACAATCCTGACGGCCTCCACCTCCATGCAGGCCTCCCGACTCACTTTGCCCAGGTGGAGCACGCCGAGCGGATGCAGCGTAACAGGAAGAGCGGGGTGATTCGATTTGGGGCTGTGTTTTGGACTTGCCACCTTCAGCAGGGGAACTGAGACTGGACCTGGTGGCAGCGTGTCTGTCTTAACCTCCGAGACAGCCGGCGGTTTTTCAGTTTCCATGCCATCGCCGGCCACTCGAATAGGCACTCTGGCCGAGACTGAAAGAAATAAACGAAGGTCACACTTAAATGTATCCTGAGTAAGCACTTAATGAGTAGAGAACTCTAAATGCAGTTCTACATTATTATTATTTTTTTACCAAACTGACAATGAAATGAGATTCAAATATTAGGTTTTTAAAACCTGATGTGTGACGGAGTGTGAGCTTCTGGTCAGCTTTATAATGTAAACCATACAACTGATTTGATAACTTTAAGGTATCAGGATACAGCCACCCTGATCCCTCTTGGTATACAGTATTTTGATATTTAAAAGTGTTGCTGGAAAAAACTGTAATTGAGGTATCTGCAAAAAAAACTCAATTGAGGGGGTTCAAGCAGCAAATAAACTCAGTCATACCTCAGTTAAGACTTTGGAGTTGTAATGAAACGCAGTCTTGATTGAGTATTCATTGACAAAAAAAAAAAGCAACACATTTCCCTGTATTGTTACTCTTACTAGGGGGTTTATGATTAGATAAATACACAGGCACGAAAAGGTGTTGTTAAAAACACTTCTTGAATAAGAGTGGTCTCAAAAATGTCATACAAGGCAAACGAATATCGACTGCTAATCAATGTGTTTCAATAGGCTGAACAGGTAGGAAATGTTAACAATTGATAAGTTGTAAATAAACATACCTCTGGCAGCAGCCGTCATGGTGCTGGACTTGTTGTTAGTTGTTTGCGAAGTCTGTTGTGTTAAATGAGACTCATGTGACTCTTCGTCCTGTGACAATAAACAAAGAGAAAACACACTCTGTTGTGATTTTTAGCGTTCATTTTTTCACACAGCAATCCGATAAAGCCGACAGTCAAAGGTCATGGTTAACAGCGGATATATAATGTTTACAGACAACAGACACAGATAACGTAACGCCATTGCGGGAGCTAGCTGCTACGCTAAGTTGCTAACCTTAGCTCTTTGAATGGTGTTGCTATAAAGGAGCAGCTAACAAGAGTTTAACAACCAAGTTACAGCTGTATTCACACTAGCAGGCTAAGGGGAGATAGTACATCAATGTATATATTCGTATTTCAGTGATTCAGACGAGCTGTTAAATGACATACCGATCAGACCTCCTGGATTTATTCACTGAAAGAAGAATCTGTTTATTTTGTAACCGGACACAGTTGGCATCTGGCGGAAGTTCAGTAAATTTTTGCCCTGAGTCTTATCCTTTAGGCAAGGCTCCCCGTCAGCCGCGTGTGTAAATACTAATGCAAACGATAGTCATGGGATACTTTGTACATATCAATTAACCGAAGTGTGTTTCCAACATTTACAGTGACCATTCGCATTTGTTACAATAACATGTTCATCATTGCTAAGTAGCCAAGTTACCCAGGTAAACCTGGCAGTCCTCGCTGAGGGAAAAAATGCCTTTGAAACTTTGCACTTCCGTCCCGTCCCCGCTACAGAAAAAAAACAAAAAACATCCGAATAGTTTACTTGAAATATTCCCCCATAAAACAAAACCGATGAATTAATCAGACTATTTTCCATTTTAAAGTAGATAAGAAAATGGACACTGTCTAAAGTTGTTGATGTTAGTATTTATTATTATTAACATGACGCGGAACCTTTTGGCGCCCGCATTACTTTCTCTACGGGCAAAAAATAGTGTTGCGACAACACCTCCTCTCCAGTTTCCAGTCCGAGGAAAATGTTCTCAATACTTACGCACAGTTAACCTGTTGGGGGTTTCAGTTGTCTGATATTCACGGAATCTCCGGTCTAGTTGTCATGGGGGTGCAGGGACTGTGGAGGCTGCTTGAGAGCACAGGGAAACCCGTCAACCCCGAGACTCTGGAAGGAAAGATCCTTGCTGTCGGTATCCTCACTCTGTGGTGATCATTGTTCTCAGCTTAATCTTTCTGTCTGATGAATTGATGCTACTGACTGTCTTCTGTAAAGCCACAGCATTAACCCTTAACCCGACACCTCCAGACATCAGTATATGGCTGAACCAGGCAGTGAAGGGAGTGAGAGACCGGGATGGAAACAGCGTGCAGAACGCCCACCTCCTCACCCTCTTCCACCGCGTCTGCAAGCTGCTGTTCTTCCGCATCAGGCCAGTGTTTGTGTTTGATGGGGACGCCCCGCTGCTGAAGAAGCAGACTCTTGTATGTCTTTGTGCTTCAAAGAAAAAAAAAACACCTAACCCAAAACAAGGTCAACTGAGTTCAACCAAGTGGTCCTGTTGTGTCATTTAGCAAGTTTCTTTTTATCTGTGGCTTTTTCTGCAGGCTCTGAGGAGGCAGAGGAAAGAGGAGCTGAGTCTGGAGTCCAAACAGACCA